>NC_053423.1:7117929-7157929 GCF_016859285.1 Xiphias gladius | reverse complement strand
CACCTCTAAAGGTTACCTGAACAATAAATGCATTGATGGTTGAAACTGACAGTAAGATTGTAAAAGTTATTTTTGAATAATCTAACCCAATTATTGCTTGCCGCTCAGTCAAATGAATCACCGAAAAACAATATCAATGCAGCAAAAAATACACAGTTTTACAGCCTTTCCTGTTCTTTGTGGCTGTTGATCACTACATATAGATGTAATCAAAGCCTCTAACACCACCCCTAGTCAGAATAAAGACACCAAAAATCAGCAAAGTAGCTCAGAGTGTGAATACTGGCCCACGTGAGAAGTCCACATGAAAAAAATGAATAAATCCCGCATTAGCTTTTTCATTTGAATTCACATTTCAGTTTCCGCTTCTTTCCAGAAGATGATAAGTAATTGCCATTGTTTTTATGTTCAATCCTCAGCTCACAATAGTCCCGACATCTTGACAGTGCTGAGGTATGCAGAAAGGAAAGGTTAAGATGTTGGAGTTGGGGGTGGAATTGTGTTGCGGGGGTGGAGGTAAACCCGCTGAATATAAAATGCTACCAAATTACCATGCTTCGCATGTCTCAAATTAGCATACATCAGATCAAACAGCCTGAGACTCCTCAGTGATTATGCATTGAGGCGCATGTTCAGTTTCAACCCTATTTTACTCCCAATTATCATATCATTATCATAGCATTGCTCCTCGGATGCTGTGTAGTCAATTTAGTCTACTCTGTTCTCAGGGCAGTGGTAGACATGGTGTAGCCAGACAGACTGCGCATCCATCCATCCATCCATCCATCCATCCATCCATCTATCTATCTATCTATCTATCCATCTATCTATATATCTATCTATCCATCTATCTATATATCTATCTATCCATCTATCTATCAAGTTTATACCATCTACTGCATTGACAAAGAAAAAAATGAGAAAAAGAAAGACAAGAGAGACACAGAGAATAAACAAAAAGTCATGCCGATCGCTGTGGTGTTTGACTTTGCTGTAAAAGGCTGTAAGCTTTGAATCATCTTTTCCTTTGCTCAGGTTTGACCTTTGGGGATTCACATGATTTGTCTGACGCAACTCAGAGGGGAAACACGGGTCAAATGCACAGATCACTGCAGGTAACACACAAAAAATAAGGTTATAATATGTCACATGTTCATATAGAAATCAATTTTATCCTCACCCGTAGCCATTCATAAAAGATATGTTCTATTTGTTTCCCTCATTTTTCGTTAGTCTTTCATCGGAATATTAGATGAATAACAATGAAAGCCAAGGCACAAATGTGAAGATGAATCTAAATGAGCATCTTGCAGGTAAAAATTTTCATAAACCAGGAGTGCTGTGATTGAGTGTCATGCATCAAACCTGCGTCTTAGAATTAAATGCCACCTTGTTATGGTGAATTAAAAGCACATGGTGCTGTTAGGAAGTTGTGAATTATTTCAGAATTAAACTGGCACAATGATGTGCTCGCACCATCCCTGTCGAAAACCACTCAACCCTTTCAGAAGAGGGCCGCGGTATCCTTATGCACTGTGATGCACAGCGTTAATATAAGCGAACAAAGAGAGTCTGAAAGTGCACCCTTGGAGGAGAAGAAAAGAATGGTTTAATAAAGGACCGAGAGAGGGAGGAAATGACGGGCTGGGGAGAGCGGCGTTCCTTAGAGATGGTGATTAACATTTGATTGGCTGTCATATAGTTAACTCCTGCCATGCTGTCAGGGTCTTTAGAGGAATAAATGTGTTCGATTGTTTAGAAATGAACAAGGGAAAGTAAAAAAATAAGAAGGGTGGGGGGACAAAGAAGAGGGAGAAATGGGGGAGGGAGGAGGCAGACGTGAGGGAGGAGTGAGGAGGAGTGCGTTAATTAGAAGAGAGAACATTCTGGCAAATACCTGTCAGGTCTTTTAACTCTTAGTGGGCCATATGGAGTGTTGCCATCCCCCAACCAGTCCCCATCCCTGATTACACTAAATGATGCAAGATATGTGTTGGGTTGTTGTGGAGAGAGAAGACAGAGAGAGTGGGATAAAGAACCAATGAAAATAAAAAGGAAGGAGACAGGACATGGGACAGGGTGAGATGGAACAAAACAGCAGAGGACAGGGCCAGTTATATAACCTCCCTGGTACCTTAGGGGACCACTGAGGCAGGGAAGGGTGTGAGCACACCCCAAAGCATGGCTTTACTGAGCCAGGATTTCATTTTGTATTCTTGTAGGCAAAGGTTTATGATATTTTGTTTCCATACTTCAATAAAGTTACAAAGCAGGAGGATGAGAGTTTCTTAAGTATTTTCCTCACTGTAAATTCCCATTTTCAAATTTTTATTTGAATAAAATGTTGCTTAACACAGAAACTCAACACTTTACCAGATAATTTAATGAGACTATAGATTTATGTTTTGGCCAATGGTTTAAAAGCAGTATTAATTGAATTTTTTGGCCACTTGGATACAGTAAAAACAAACTGTATCCACAATAACTAAATAACATTACACACCCAACAGACACGAAGCAACATTAGCGTTCAATTGGATATGTGTTTCCGGTCTTCTGGCCTATATACAGTAAGTTCAAATCCCTCTCCTTGTAGCTCTGTCTTGGTCTCCAACAACCCAGGCAAAATATTTGTCTTTTTCACTGCCAAATGCCCCAGTATATTCACCTGCTAGACGAGGTTGATGAGAGCTGTGAGACTAAATCAAAAACAATAATGTTGTGGGCTGTAAAACCAAAACAAACCAAAAAAACCTAAGCTTAAAGATGCTCAAAAACTCCATAGAGCTGAGGGGAACTGCAGAGTTGGGTGACAATTCTTTGTGGGTTTCTACCTAAGAGTGACACCTTTCACATTGCACATAGTTATTTTTTCCTTTGTTAATATAGTATTGTTAAGCACAGCTTTAATCATTTCAGCGTGACTTTAGTTTGGTACGGCAAGTAGCTTTAAATACTGTGATACCCATTAGCCTCAGCCACTGAAGCCAGTGAGGGACGTGAATCAGAGCATACCAAAACTGACTCAGAATCCATAAGTGAATTGATTTAAACTGCTGAATGTTTTACCAAGTTTTGACAAAAAAACCTGAACTTTAACCTTCAGCTTTTTATGTACACAGGCTTGTACCTTTAACAAACCAGCATGTATTTCCCGATGCGGTTGCTCACATTTTGTGCTAATAATTCAACCGGGAGGGTTTCATGACTGTCCAAACTTTGAAAATGGACCAGACATCTGTGTGCAGAAAATGAATGGGATATTTACTTTTGTAATTGGTCAGAAATAACTCCTTCCACTTTTCAGTGTTATGACTTCCCACATTGACCAAATATGATGGTTAAGAATGAGTTAATCAACATCTTCAATACTCAGAAAGTTAGTAGTTTTCATTAAGAAATAAAATACCAGACAATGGTAAGAACTTTTGTATTGAACCTTCGTCATAATGGTGTGTCCTACAGTATTATAAAAGCAACAGTCCACTCATGATTGTAATTTTCCGGGGTATTAGAGCATACAGCTTTTGTGATACACCTACTGTAACAGTTCTTTCTTCTAGAGCTTACAAAACCACAATTGTGACACAGCTCCTCACCATTTCTGTTGAATTGCATTGTGTCAGGTTAAGCCAAGGTTGGTTTCCCTTGTGTGAGTCTCCCACTATTTCTCTCTCTAAAACAATGGCACCTGTATGGATCCCACGGTGAGGGTGGATTAAAAAATGAAGGAAAGGATGGATTAAAAAAATGCTGCTCGCTGTGGTGACAGATTAGAAAGAGGTAGCGCTAGAGAAAATGAGAGTAGAAGGAGCAAAGTGAGGAGGTTTGCGACTTCAAGGACAATGTTTGATATCTTTTCCATCAAGGGTTTCCATCTGAAGCAGTTGAAGCAAATGCAAATGATTGAAAATCGATTTACAGCAAAAACAAAAGGCAAAAAGCCTTCTAGGCTGTGGCTTTGGTTTGAAAACAGTTTTCATTTAAAACATGTCAAGAATACAGGCAGCCATGTCGGAATATGTCATCATCACTTATGTTAGACTACACTCATGTTAAATAAACTGTCCCACCTGCCATATAACTCATATGACAGCAGAGTACATTATCAGAAGCCTTTCAGTTTTTGTCCTGTTGTGACAATAGATCGAGAGGGAGACAAAGCAGTGGAACAGCTTTTGAGTAAAAGTGAGTAATACTGGATATATTATTCATTTGATACGAGGTGAATATTTCATGACCTGCGAGGCGAAGAGTCTGGGTCAAAACTCAGTGGAAAACAGCCATGACTGAAGAAGCAAATCACATCTGCCAGTGTGTTTCTGTGTTTTTGATCTTACCAACACATTTTGGGGTACAGCAATGCACTCTTGCTCTCATCTTTGAAACAGTATTGAAGCTCCTACCTCGGTGATTTGTTGGATTCACAGCGCTAGTGAACAAAATATACTGCATATTGGCAATTGTTGTATGACGTTTTGGTTATTCTGTTGTTGGAGCATCCAGAAGTCCTTCAGTTGCTTTTCTCACTCTAGTCTTGATAATAAACACTGGCTCTACAGTACATCAGTAGTACAGGCATCACTAGAGAAATATGGAGTGCACCACTTTGGTGTACACAGTGTAACAGCATGATTCATAGTTTCTGCTTGCCCAATCCAGGGGCCTTCAATTCCTACGGAACAGTCTTTGCTGCTTTTGAATAGAGCAATAATGCTGTCTCAATAATTTTTTTTTTTCTCAGAATAACTCAAACACCAAGACAGCTTAAACGACATAACACCATTCCAACACATTATTTGTTCCCAATTCCTCTTCCTGCTGAACGACAAATTAAATGCTACAGTTTTGCATTCTGCTGAATATTCTTGGAGATTGCAATAAAATGAAAGGTTAATGAAAGATTTCTATCTACTGAGGCTATTGACATCCCTGATGTCTTTTGAGATAAACCTGTAGTGATTTGGTGAAGCTGGAGTGAGAGTGAAAATGTTCAATTTAGCAGTAAAGTGCATTGGCTGCGGCTGCTGGTGCAGTGCTGTTAAGTTTTTTGGCTGAGTCTCTCTCTTCTGGGACTGCAGCACAGAACACTGTTGAACTATCCACTGACACCAACATAATGCAATTAAATCTCATCACGCTGTACCTGTACCTTCTCTATGTATGAATCTATCTCTCCATCTGCACTGGCTTCCATGGCAACTATGCTTGGTCTGCTCTAGGAGGAGCTAATGGCCATTATGCCAAAACAGAGAAGGACAATAAGCAACTTAAATGTTGGCTCTCTAGTTCCTGGCAAAGGAGAAACACAGTCAAGACTTTGCAGGGAGAGGAAGAAGAGCTGTGGAGGGTTGAGTAGAAAAGAAGTGGAGGAAACAGTGAATGGGAGCCGAGAACCAAACTTGACCTGCGGGTGAAAACTGGATAATTGCTTGTTCTTCTAAAGGAGATGGTTCAACATTATAGAAAATATGCTTATTCTCTTTCTTGCAGCGAGTTAGATGAGAAGATTGATACGACTCATTTCTGGACGGTAGATACAAAGCTACAGCCTGCAGCCTGTTAGTTTAGTTTAGCAAAGAACTGGAAACAAAGGGAAATAGCTAGCATGGTGTAAAAAGTGTTCGAGCCAGGATTGTAAATCGTTAATACTTTTCCAAAGGGGGTCACTGCCCCACCCATGTTGTCCTTAGGCTGTTATCACCCCTCACTTCCTGTGTTTTCCTTCTGTTCTCCCTTCCCTTGTGTGGTTTGCTTGTCCCCAGTTTGTCCTTTCTCCCTGTCTGGGTGTGTATGTGCATGTGTCTGGCTGGGCGTGGCGATCCGCTTCCTTTTTACAGCCAATCCACCTGAGCACCTGTTACTCATCACCTAATCAATTCAATCAACTGCAGTACTTAAACCCAGGTTCTTCCCTCCAGTCTTCCCCAGTCTACCAATGTGGTACAAGTGATATGGCTGAAGACCTTGTGGGGTTGTTGTTTGTTGTTGTTGTTGTTGTTGTTTTATTTTTTTTGGGGGGCAGTATTTGCCTTGTGCTCACCTGCCCCTAGTTAATCATGTGTTTGCCTCAGGTTCAACAGTCCAGTCTCTCCTGTTGCCTGCCATGTCCAGCTAGGTCCCAGTCCCAGTTTGGATCACTGCTTCTATCTGCCCACTCCACTCTGCCATCTGCTCCCATTTCCTGCTCAGCTTTGCCGTTCCTGCTTCATCTGCCTGCCCCACTCCTCCAAACCTGTTCCAACCACCTTCCCCACTCCTCTGACAATCCTGCCTTAGTCCATTCAACTTCTCCACAAGCCTGCGATAAAGTTGCCTTTGAACTGCTAAACGGTTTCCTTGTCTGTGTTCTCCCTTTTGGGTCTGAAATTGAACTGCCTTTAACAATCTGAAGGGTTCAGTAAACAACACTATGAAAACTGTACACCTCTTGAGTGCTACAAAGTAATATTAACATTATTTAGATATATGACTTTTTCAAGATTAATTCCTTTTAATCATTTCATTTAAAAGTGGTATTATATTAATTGATTTTTGCTATGTAGTTGTCTACTCATGGTCATAATGACAATCGTCAGTTAAGTCACGTCTGATAATTAAAGATGAAGATATCAGATATTATCTAAATTGATCCAACTGACAACTCTCAGCCTGACTTTGGCTGCTGAGCTAACATTAGCTAACATTAGCTAATGTTATAGTTTCACAGGCTTACAGGACAAGCTGCTTGCTCCCCTCTGTATGTCAAGAGATAATGTGCTTAAAATCATTACCGAGGAATTCCAGCTATTATTTAATAACCTCTATTTTATGAGGCAATACATTTCATAGTCACCATGGCGATTTAGATCAGAAAGTTGCTGTTCCAGCAGGGAAATGAATTGCATCAGATTTAGAATATCCACCAGGCTGGAGTTTTCAAACTACTCTGTTGCTCCAAAATCGTGGAATTTTTTATTTGTGGTGCCAGATTACATTGTGAGTCAAGTTCAAATACTACACTCCTTAATTCTCAACATGGCAAGTCAGGTATCTTGTGCTATGCATCTTATAAATGGAGCAAAATTACTTTAAATTAACTCGTCTCCCATTTTCTCTGAGGTTTAAGTTTTTTTTCTCATGAAGTGCATCTCTGTCTGGTAGTTTGATTGCTGCTTTGTTTTGTTTATTTTGATTATCGTTTTTATGGATTGTTTTTTACCCATGCTCCTCGTGAGATGGGATTTTCAGTCACCTAATGAAATGATGATAAATAGAAGAAAACAAACAAGCGAGGAAGGGAGGGATAGAAGATATATTTAGATATTTATAGAACAGTTATTGCTGAAAAGTGACTCAGTCCCTCTCCTCATGCCAGCTGGGTTTCAATCTGTCTGGCTAATTTCATTTCTACAGAGGCTTGACTTGTATATTAGAGTTTGATGGACAGGTCATTGGTTCTATCGGTTGGTTTCATCTACAGGCCAAACTATTCTGGGTGGGCGGGTCTTATCTGTACAGTGGGGAAACAGAGCACAGTCGATAGGCCTTACAGGAATAGCTATCCTTCCTGTCTGACTCACATCTAGATCTATGTCAGATTCAGTGTGGTATGTGTGTGAATGTGTGTCTGTGTGTGTGTGTGTGTGTGTGTGTGAGATGGGTGTTTACAGACTTGTAAATGAACATTGATACTTTTAACTGTCTTTCCCAACAATCAGTTACCATCACCACTAATAAGAAAACAATGGTTAGGGTTTTATTTTGTAACTAGATTTATTTTGCAACCATTCGTTCTATCAGTTATGATAATGATAACATTTAAGGCTGCAACTAATAATTATTGCCTCTGCCACGGAGGTTATGTTTTCACCCATGTCTGTTTGTTGGTTTGGTTGTTTATTTGTCAGCAGGATTACGCAAAAGTACTGAACAAATTTGCAACAAACTTGGTGGAGTGATGGGGCTTGGGCCAGGGAACTTCCCATTACATTTTAGTGCGGATATGGTTAGATGGGTAGATCCAGGAATTTTTTTTTATCAATTTCCTTAAAATTGCGAGATATAGCAATTTCTGAATATTATGCTTTGGTGAGGGTATGTGCTCTGCTGAGTGTCATTCCAGTTTTTATTATCGATTAATCTGCCCATTATTTTTTGATTAATCCATTAATTGTTTTAAGTATCCGAAAAAATATTAGAAAACAAACCACCGGAAAAATTGCTATTAGAAATTTCCAAAGCACAAGGTAACATATTCACTTTGCTTGTTATGTCTGACCAACAGTCCAAAACCCAAAAATATTCAGTTTACTATCATATATGACAAAGAAAGAGCATAATCCTCACTTTTAGAAGAAGGACCCAGTGAATGTGACATGGACATGACATTTATGCTTGATAAATAATTGATTATTTGTGGATTGATCCACTAATCGATTATTTGCTTAATTATTTCAGCTCTAAATATAGTATTCACGAAAGTCATGACATTGCTGTTGATCCACCAGGGCAACAAACAGAAAGGCAGGTGATCATACAGGTTGTAAACAAGAAACAGATTACTTAAAACCTATTTGGAAGAGAAAACAAAGGGTTAATCCTTTGAATAAAGTGGTAATCAGTAACTTCTAAATAATTAGTAACTGCACTGCACTCTGCAGACATAAATGTATTCTTCTTATAGCCATGCTGTGCAAGATGGGTGTAATTAGGTCAAATTGTTTCTCAAAGTGTACAATATCAATTCTGAGGCATGTAAGAGCTGCATTTTGGTAACCAAGTAGTTATTATTGTTCCTTGAGCGAGCAATGTCATCAGACCCAGTATGGGAGCAGAGCTGTGGAGCCAGGTTGTAAAATCCACGTCGACCCCATTCATACCAGTGGCAAATGTAGTGTTGTCTAGAGTCCCCGCTTCAATGCAGGAGCAGTATTAATGCGTCTTGGGGAGCTGAGTCCAGCTGGTAATGGAAGAAGCTTGCTGGGAGCTAATTAGAAGACACACTTCTGTTGTGTTTCACTGTGAATTTAGCTCTAATTTGTCACTTAGTGAGTGTGGGAAAGACCTGCAGTCAGTGACCTTACTGGATATTTATTAAATGGTTTAAATATTACAAGTCTGATAATGTGGGTGCATTATTATATAATTCTTACTGTACTGTTGAGAAACTGAAGTGAATATAGGTAGATTTTGTTGTTGAAATTTTTTTTTGATATCTCAATAAAAAGTACAGTATAGTACCAGTTGAAGATATTTTCTGGCACATTGTCATGTATATGGATTATCATTATAATATGACTTTTCCAAATCTCTTTGACCCTGGTCAGGCTTTTACCCATAAATATAGTGTCCTTTTTTTCCAATGCTCGGGCATCGCCTTCTGCCTCTTTGCCACATCCCCATTATTTGGGAAACCTCCATCACTGTGGGGGTGTATGAACATTACACAGTACGAGAGGAACTCTCCTCTCCCACAACCTCCCCCTGTAGTGGACACCATATGCCACACACACACACACACACACACACACACACACACACACACACACAAATATGCACAGGCTACGCCCTGGGTTTTGATGCTTAGGTGTAATTTTCTCAGCACCAAGATAAGCTTTCTGTCTTGCTGTTGCCATGACAACGCAAAGTGAGGACTGGGCAGAGGGGGGAAGAGTAACGAGGTGTCACGATACCGCTGTGGGTTACCGATGACCCCTGACCCCCGGGGCCAGTGAGAACATGGGGACTAAGGAAAATAAGGGTGTGCAGTAATCATCCCTCTGAACGTAATCTCACGCCTGGCTGTTTAAACCCCTCTAACTGCATTTGAGAACAGCACAGGAGCCAGCAGGGTTGGAGACGGGCCAGAGAGAGAATGCCGAAGTGGATGGGAAGGGATTTTGCCAGGAAAATTTTGCCACCTCTGTGTTTTGACCCCTCTTCTTGATTGAGGCCATGGATTCTCCTCTGACAACTGCAGCAATGAAGGAAAACATTTTAGGGCTGCTTTCACCCCTGTATTTTGGTTCATTTAACTCGTTTTTTTAACAGCTAGGACTTTAAACATGAAGCCATATGGACTGACAAGTAACTCATTGATTGAACAGTTTCGGCTGCATCAGCTAGTCCATGTTGCTGAACTGCATGACCTGTTATCAGTCACCATAATTTGATTTCCCATGTGGGGAAATCAAATAACTGCATAACTGCACTTTTTTATGTATCTTCTCTGGTGTTTATTAAGAGCTTACAAAAAAACCCCGAGTTTGATTTGTCAAGATTGCAACTCGACCTCGTATGTCATTATTTGTGCCGAACAGACAGAAATGGGACAAAAAACTGGGCATTGTGTACCATAATATTATGGGAGGATAGTTGATGTGTGGTCATTTTTAAAAAAAATACACAGAGGACACAAGCACTTTTCACTTTTTGATAAATCAGGTAAATCCCTGCACTCACGTACTGACATATATGTCACAAAATGATATATAAATACAAGCTAGATAGCATTTAAACAAATCAGGGGATTGCTGATGGATTTAATAATAGTTAAACTTTTGAATTAATGCTAAAAACACGAACCTACTCTCATACAGTGCTGCGATTGCGGTTGGAGGAGGACCGCCCCGAACAAATTGGACTAAATATTTCATCTTAACAGAACCAAACAGGTTAGGTGTGAAAGCACCCTTAGGGCATGTCAAGACAGAAACGTTTCAGCTACGTTTTTTAGTTGTCTGTCCCATGCAGACTTGTGAACGCAATCCTAAGGGTATTTTTATGCCTCAAGTCTATTTTCTTCCATTTTATATACGTAACTACAGTGATTTTGTGTTGGGCTCTGAGCACTACCAAAACGTGGGTGACCTACTACTCAGTACTGTGCCTGAACGCATCCTGCATAGACACAGATGGACCACTTACACTGCTGCTGTTCTAACGTGCTGCTCACGTGAGAGTCCTAAGGCCTGGTCACACCAGCTTTTAAATTGGCAAAGACTGCTACACCAAGGAGGATTGGTTTGCAGATAATTATGATTCAGAAGTCAGTGTTATAAATACTGCACATGAATAAACTGTGTGGACTTATTATTCCTTGCTGACAGTTAGTAAGCTTGTTTCACGTAGAAATTGTTAACTGACAGGTTGCAAGCCTGCTAGCTCAGAGAGCTTTTTGTTCCTCTTAAATGACTCTTTATTGACTGAAATGATGTACAATTCTGAAAGCGAAATGCCAGGGGGAGTAAATGATCTAGTGCAGAGAGAGTATGAAGAAGCTTGGACAGCTATTGTGGCTGACTAGCGCTAGTAGAGGTTATTTCGCCAGCTACAACAGTTCCCCAACCAACCCTACATATAATCCATACGTCGCCAAGCTTCTAGAATCACATATTTTGTTAAGGGACGTTTATGAATTTTGATGCGTCACTTTCTGGTAGGGCCAGGAATTAACACCTGAGTGTTCCTTGTATTCACCTATACTGCTGAAATCTGCATGTCCTCCAGCTAGAATGAAGCCTAGAACATCAAAGCAGGTTTAGTGTAAAAAAGGTGACACACTCAGACATGTGCTCACTCTGCAGCTTGAAATGTACCACAGAGAAGCGGCTTCAGTAAAAGGGGAAAAGTGTCAGTGCTGCTGCTGATTAAATGAAAAGCAGACACCCTGATTATGTACACAACCCAGAGTGATTCCTGCTCTTTTTTGTGTGGATGCAGTCTCCTCCTGCCCCTCTTGGCTATTGTAGCTACTGTATCTGGGTCAGGGTGATAGACAGACAGAGGAGGAGCACGGTGACTAACAAGTGTTTTTAGTGTTTTAACATGTGTGTGTAAATGTATGTATGTACAGTATGTATCTATGGTAACTGTTCACTCCTGGCCTGGCAGGCTGGACAGGAGCTCAGAGCTCCTGTGACACGCTCCTAGTGGAAAACTAGGTTTCTCTGTCCTCTCAGGGTGTGTTGCACGTTTGCAGAAATCCAAAGGGATTTTGGATGCAAACTGTGTGTCTGAATCCTGTGTGTATGCGTGAAATTCATGAAATACGGTATTTGACAAAGCCTTTCATTTGTGGACAAATAGAAATCATCAGGCAAGATGTGCAAGCTCTGCACACTGTGATATCTAGCACCCAGTGTTCACCAGTAACGCAATACTGTGCTGTTGCAACAGATATCAGCAAACTCTTGGGTAGTCGGTATGATTGCCTTTAGCAATGATGATAGCTGCAAACTAAAATAAATGGATTCTAACTTTAAGAGTTTTCTGGGTTTTTACGGCAGAGAAATGTCAAACCAGTCCAGTGACTCCTGCATGCAAATTTTAGAGACGATAGGTCAAGCGAAGTGATGAAGACAAAGAAGATTTTATTAGGTGGTAGCACTCTGTGGCTGCCTTGAGTCCAGAGTCTCATTTACAGAGGATGTATTTGTTTGAATAACCTACCTGGGAGTCTTAACTACAATAAGAGTTCAAAAAAATGAGTGATGAAATGTTAATGGAAAAGCAAATAACTTTTAACTGAAACTGAAATATTTATGGGGAACTAAATAGCAACAGGCGAGCAAGTCTGGGTTTTCTAAATGTTTCCTTCAGGGCATAGAGCAATATTCTGGTTGGAATGCAGGGTTGTGTTGGATTCCTTCATTGCCCATATTGTAAGTTTCCCAATCTGGCAATACCATAGAGAATCCATCAACATGAATTGTGTGCGTGTGTGTGTGTGTGTGTGTGTGTGTGTGTGTGTCCCTCAAGTTGAAAAAAATTGTCAGCACATAGGCCTAGAAAAGTCCATCTGAAAGTCAAGCATTCACACAACGAAAATAGTATCATTGATATTCAGCTTAAACTGGACTAACTGAATACTAGTGATATTGACACTACCTTTTTTTCTGTTTTGTCTGTGTTTCTTTGTCACACTGCTTCCTGTCTGCGCCGTCCTCTCACCTTTGAGCTGCCGTCTTTTTTTTGTTCTCGGTCTCCTTATAATCTTCTGTCTTTTGTTCCCGTGTATCCTTGTGAGTCATCTGTATCAGTGTTGATGCCCCCCCCCATGCATTATTGATCAGAGCAATCTAAGCAGACTCAACCTTGTGACGGTAGCGCACACACAGAGTGGTTTGAATCACCTCCCCTCCTCCCAGTCTTGATTCCTGTTAGATAAGACCATTAACTGAGCCAAGAAAAGGGAAAAGTGTAAAAGGTTGTACAGCGTAACACCATCCCACCATTTCATGTGTGGGAGTGTAGGTATGTGTGCATTTGTGCAGCCTTTAGTGGAAACTACACCTGGCGGATGTCTATAATTCAACACTAGATTACATCAAGGTCTGCTTGAAACGTTTTCTGAAGGGGGGGGAAATCAATTTCATTGTCCTCAGCTATAACGAAATGTTTTTTTTTAGGGGACCAGAGAGCAGCACTTTACTGTGACACTGTGAGATATGGACACTGGTATATTATGGGGTATTTCTTTACATTTCCTGATTTTTCAGATGATGGTCTGCAATATTACAATATTACTGACGCAAAGGCATATACAGCACAGGCCATAATTTTACCAAGAGGGGCTTTGACAAGTGTATCTAATATAAGCACATTTACTCAAGTACAGCATTCATTTAGAATTTTGAGATTCTCGTGCTAAATTTTAGAGTTTCAGTTTTATGCTACTTTATACTTTATACTTCACTACATTTCTGAGGCAAATGTACTTTTGTGACACTAGGTTCTTTAGTCACTAGGTTCTTTCCATATTAAGTATCAAAAACCTTTTAATGAAGATATAAAACAATGTATAACAGGATATAATGAGATCCACCTCAACATGCTGCAACATAGACAGGTTTCCCATTTACAAACATCAGGATACATGCTCAGCAGGCGGGTAGAAAACACGTTGCCACATTGTCATGCTAGTTTAATTGTTGACAAATGTCTCAATATAAAGGAAACCAGCACGAATATTGTTTAAAGGTAAATGTGTATGCTGCACGTATCCTTCCATTTTAAAAACTTTTTACATCATGGCTGCCTGCCTTAGCCTGTCAGCTCTAGCTAGCTAACATAACACCTGAAATTCCACAGAGAAACGGCAACTAGTAGCAATGATAATGCTAACTGAGACTATACACAAAGGTAGCTCTACAGGTAGTGAGAAATAAACTGAGTGTTCCAAAATACCAACTAGCAGCACAGATTGAAAGCACAGAACTCCATCAGACAAGTACCATTAGCATAAAAAGTAACATAAGCATACTGTCCTCCTGCAGTTTGCCTGCTGCACACGTGTAGAGCACAGAACATCCCTCATTCTGGATAGTTTTGTAATAATGCTAACATAATCCTGCTTTTTCTTCAAAATACACGACATGTTGATATGTTACATTTGTAAAAAAAGGCCTTACAGTAAAAGATTGATGGAGAGTATATAGAGCAAAACTTAACTCACGACAAAATGTGTCAATACAGGAATTATTATTATTTATTAGCCACCCTGGATCATGACAAGAGACTCCACATCTCTATATTTGTTTCTCTGAAAACTATAAATGTGATGCATTTTCCATCCAAAGCCATCAGTTTGCACGTCTGTCAACTGTAAGCAGGTCCTACACTGAAAGTCGAATAACACCTCAAAATGATCACCAAAGCAGTGATCACAGAGCCTGACGAGTGTTCACACAATTCATTTAGTAGCAATAAAGACACCATAATAGTTTAACCTGTCTTACCTTCTAAAAGTCTTCTAAAAGGAGTGTTTCTTCCTCACCAGGTTCTGTGTGCTTTGCAGCAAATAAACGGCTCCAACCAGTTCGCCGGAGCTAACGGCTAATTCGGCGCTCTGAGGTTCCCATCTTGGGATAATAAATATTTGCCAAGGAACAAAAACAACCTTTTATGATGATCTCCTCATGAGCTGTCAGTCATTCTGGTTTGTTTTCAATCTCCCTTCTGTGCGCAAATCTCACTGATGACATTGCTCGGAAACCCTTAAAATGTAGTCATTGGTAATAATCCAGTAATGTAATACATAGTAGTATAACCCTAACAGAGCCATTCTGCATGATGGAAACTTTAAGTAAACCTTGCTTCAATATGATAATACAGTTACACTGTAACAAATACAGTTATGAGAACAAAATGAACAATCTGTACTGGATTTTTCTTTTGTGGCATATTTTTAAATTGTAGTGCCTTTTCCATAAAATGTTCTTAAGCAGCCAATAGCTACTTTACAAGGAAAACAGTTGGCAGTACTTGCTGAGCAAACAGGAAAACTTCACTTATATCTGCACTTATATCTGGACAGTCACCAAGCTTTTGTCAGCTGTTGTTTCTCAACTTTTCATGGTCTTCAGCCATCAACGACTTTTGATTGTGTCAGCAATGGTTTGGCGTGCCAACAACAGAAGGTAATAACTGGTGGTCAAAGCATGTTCATGCTTTCGTGTTTACTTTGGAGCAATGCGACTTAGTTAGAGGATTGATTCACTGAAAACAAAACAAAACAAAACAAAACACCATGTTTTCTCACCTTGTGGAGATTTAGGATGGAGGCAGATATCTCAAAGGTGGATACCTCAAAACCTGAGTAAATAGAACCACAAATGGCTGCATGGCTGGGTACCATGTGAGGTACAGTAAGTGAGAAAATATTTGATTACCATATTAAGGCAGTTCAGTTGTTAACGCATGAGCCCAAGTATGGAGATTTAGTTACGTGGTAACAGAGAACTCACTGACATCTTACCAAACTCTACCCATTGATGAAGGTCACAAGTTGAGGCTGAAAAATATTGAAATATTCAACTAAGTGGACTTTCTGAGATTTTTTTTATCCACCTGCTAAGCTCAGTGAACCTTTAAGCTCAATGTTTTTTGTAATGTGGGTGAACGTAGCCTTTTTGTACTGGCTTTACATATTAACTTATCAAAGTGATATGGCATAATTAATACTATACGATATTTTAACACAGTTTGTGTGGACCGAATTTTGCACATGCAGAGATCTAGATAAATGCAATCGCAGCCTTTCACACTCTCCATAATTGGTCAGAATAGAGCAATGCTTGAACCAAGCTGCTCACAGTGTGAACACCCTATCATTGTGTGTGTGTGTGTGTGTGTGTGTGTGTGTGTGTGTGTGTGTGTGTGTGTTTTTTAATTGCCGTAATGCATCCACATTACAAGCTACAGTGGAGGGACTCCTGCCAGTGTGATGAGAGGTGGTTGGCTTCAGACACAATATGATCACAGATGCCATGCTCTCTTTGCTTGCTAATCACTACCTGTCAAAAATACTTTAGTCAGACATACAGTCTCATGCATGCAAACGTGAGCACACACACACTGTAACAGTTGCACATATAACAATGCATCATGATTGAAATTATGTTTAGAAAGACATTTGTCTGGATCAGGATTCGATGAAATGTGTCATGCAATTTGCTGAGGCAGATTGGTTTAGTTGTGACGCAGTTTCGCCAAGATATATTTCATTAACCTCGTCAAGGTTCAAATATATGTATATGTAATAAGGCTGTAAGCTCATGAAGACATCATGGCACTTATAACAAAGCCCTGAGAGTTGAGCAGTGAAGACGGTTTAATAATATTACTCTGATAATATATCTCAGAGTCAACACTGACGTGGATAACAAAGCAAATATTGGTACAGAAGGTCAGAGCAGTAGAACAAAACACACACAGGAAGCAATAAGAATCACAATTGGCCACAAAGGCTATCTGAACTTGAGGGGTGTGTGATATCAACATGAGGTCATCGTCCCTCAGTGGCTTTTTTAGGTCAGATATGAATGCGTGTGTGTGTGTGTGTGTGTGTGTGTGTGTGTGTGTGTTTACTTCTACTTTGGTGTCATTACAAGGCAAAAACTTTTTAGTACGAGCACAATAACTAATATACCCTTGTTAAAAAGCATGTTTGTGTTTTTCATGTGTGTGTGTCTCCTTAAAAGACCCCTGCTTCTACTGTGCCCTAGTGTGATCTGTATAATTCAAACCATCAGTGATTCACTTTAGCCCTAAGAGGTGCGTAAACTGATTTTGTGGGTGCTCTTTGCGGTAACGGTGCCTGGCTAGTGTCAGGATTCATAATTCAACAAAGAGTTTTTTTAGTGATGATGTTCTAACCCAGACAAACCAAAGACGGGGCGGAGTCGTCCTCTTCTTCAGAGCCCTACTTAAAGCCCCCCATCCACCTTCCACACTATTAACCCCCCCCCCGACTCTTTTCCCTACAGTACAGCTTCTCCTTCCTTTCATCTTTCTCCCTCTTTCTTTCACCCCCTACCTTAATTCTATCATCCTCTGTTTCTTTTACACCTCAGCATTTGCCCTAGAGGCCTCTAGGTGTCTCTACTCTGTTTCAGCCCCTCACCCACCCCTACTTTCCCCTCTTTCTTTCTTCTCCTTTCTCTAAAGGGGGCTGAAGGCTGCCAGTGTGTCTTGCTGCTGAATGCACACACACAAGCAGATATACGAACACACACACACACACACACACACACACAAATCTCCCCAGGGGTCATTGGACATCAGTCTGTCCTGCTGTGGTACCGATCTGCTCACCAAGGTGAGGGGGCGTCTGTCCATATTTCATCATTCTGCCCTCTCATCTGAGAGGGTGAAGTTGTGGTTATATGGTTACCCACTGTGGACCTGGGTTGCCAGCTTGGGTGTGGTCATTACCATTCATGTAAGTAATGAAAAAGATTAAGCTGATATTTTGTAATGCAAAAAATATTCCAAACAATATGCTTAAGGAGAATCATAGCAGGTGTTAAAAATTGAATTTAGGGGTATTGTTCAAAAATGACACAATTTCAACCACATATCTAAATCGTGTATGTTCATTTACATTTGAAACCCACCTTGGAAAAAGACAAATGTATGTCTTAACCAAAGCTAAATAACAGAGTCCAGACTGTAAAGATTTGGATATATGCTTTAGCACTTTATTTTGTAAATAAAATAATGGATGCTAGATTAAAGCGCCAAGTCTCAGCTTTAATTTGAGTAGCTTTACACCACTGCTTGAATTACAGGATGGGCAAAAAACAAATTACTTGAGTTTCTGAATTTCTTTTTGCTTGGCAAAATATCAGCATGCGGGTGCAGCTACCAGGTTTTTTACAGAAACACTGTTTGAGTCTATGACAGTGATCTACTACTAGCATCATTACCATTGTAGCCCTTTAATACAGCACCACTGTGAAGTCCTAAATGGTAATATGGAAAGTGCAGCACAAGACCTGCTGTTTTTCTGCTGTAACGTGAATGTGCCTTTAGGGATAGTTAGAGGAAAAGTTAGGGGATCACCAAAGTCCTTTGGATGATTCCTCTAGGATGAGGCATGAGGGAAATAATATTGTAAATATTGTGCAATCTAGCAGTTGTGATGACATCTCAGTCTGGGCCAAAGTGGATGACCAACCGACAGACTGACATTGTCATCCCTAGAGCCTGGAAATCAGGCCATAACAGATCTGGTGACAAGTGATGAAAAGGTAGTGAAGATGAACCTTGCTGAATATCTAAATATCACAATTAAAACAAAACCTGTACTTTTTAGCCTCTAGCCCTCTTGTTTGCATTTTGGCAAACTTGCATCATGAATAGTGAGTTCAGCTGATTGTAACAGTATGTGTATGATGTCTGTTTATTTCAATTTGATTGAGTTATGACTGAGAAGATGTGACGCCATGTTTGGACAAATTATATCAATCCTATGACAGGGAAAAATATATTACTGCAAAAGTGTGGATGTTGTTTGTATCAGGTCACAGCAAATTATCTGTTCGTATCTGGATAATGTATTTGTCTTTGTTTACATCCCTAGTAACTAAGATAGTGAATCAAGTTTATCTTGAATAATCTAACCTGACGGACTAAACTAGAGACAAAAGAATGCATTTATACAACATGCGTTTATACCTGATTATCCTCCTCACGCCACCTGATGTGCAGCCAGCCCCATCCCATCTGTAAGGTGTAAGTGTAGCTGTGAAGGCAGTGTTTAAAAGTGTGTGTGTGGATCTCATTACTGACAGGTTTGGTCTTCACAATACACAGCGTGCGGTATAAGCTTGTACACAAAGTAACACACGGTCCACGCCAATGAAAAGACACTTAAGTCTTCGCAAAGCTGCTTCAGCCTTTATTAAAGTGCTCCCAATCACGTCCTCATTAGGGATGACGGATTGTCTCTTATCTGTTGTTTCCAGGATAATAACTCTTTAATTATCAAGGATCCTAAATTGCACTGAATCAATACTTAATTTATCCAATCTTTTCACCAAGAACAATACGAAATCATCCCTTGTATTTTTTTTTTTCATCATTACCCATTTTTTGACAGAATTCAGCAGTGTTTTTCCAGCCTTTACTTTCATTATCGTCTTTTTGTTCAGGCACCACTTAGGACGCCGCTCGCATATTATGGCCTCTCAGTTTCCATAGTGATATTGCAATGAATTATGGTCATAAATAGGACAAAAAAGAGAAGAAAGCGAGTATGGCACTACAGTCCCACTCTGCCCTCTTCTTCTAAATGCTCACTCCACCACCCTTCACTGAATTAGCCCGCTGAACCTTTTTCCTATGTACAAAGGAGGTTTATACAGACCTCCGCCAGATCAGCAAGAATATGAATCCGCTTTATGATCATCAACCAGTACAATCATTCATTTATCCTCCTATTTTTTTCTTTCTCTTTGAGGTTGCGTGGGGTTGGAGTATTAATTAAATTGGAATTAGGAGGGATGAATGAGACATCCATGTCATCAGCTCGTTTGAGTATCGTGATGGATGTTACCCAATTCATTTTTTAAACTAAAAGGAACATGTTTCTCAAATCAATGGGACCATGTGTGAATTTTCCAGCCCCTCATCATTTCTGCAACAATATCAAAATGTGATTCAATAAAGGCCTATTAAAGTAATTCTCTTGTGAGCGCTGCAAAGGCTGCTGTTACTGTAATATTTGAGAAGTTATTCAGTTTATTTGCTAAACTCATTAAACTGTTTTCAGGAAGGTCAAAAATACTGTAGTTTACTGCATTTGGAAGCATTTCTGCCTCTCCTACGGTTCATTTCATGGCATATGCTTTTAGCGAGCAGATATAAGGATTTTCTTGTTTTAAGATTTCTGGTCAGTAGAATTTATTGAAATTCTGACATCATCAAACTGTACAATAAACAAGACTAAGCCACTGAGCTACAGCCATGCCAGCAGCTCGGCAAGGCTGTGCTTTAATCTAAATGCTGGTGCCTGCATGCTAAAATGCTCATAATGGCAATGCTAACATGGTGATGTTTTGCAAATTACTCGAGTTTAAAACATAAGCCTCCAACATTGAAATCCCAATTGATTTTGACTCTTATTATTACTCATAGTTAGTCAATGGCCTTTTACCAAATTTGAGCACAGTCAGAGAACTTGAGTGAGCTACCGTATTTCTGGTCCTCTCACCACCAACACTGAGTAAATGGGTAGTTGAGTCATAGGGTGTCAGTGGGTTACTTATGCACAGTGTAGTCATGCTGCAGTGCAGTGTCAGGTCGGACGGAGATGATGTCATCACATCGGTGGATAGTTTTGTGAAGCAGAGAGTAAAAGTGGCAAGGGATGGTTTTGTTGAATGACGGGCGAGCATTGTTAGGTTTTGAGGCTGTTGGCGGGTGAGGAAGGGAAAGGTTGGGGGACTAATGGGGATTGGGGGCTGGGAGGGTTGGTGTGACATATGGTGGTGGGGTGACTTCCTCAGCTGGATGTATTTGACCACCAGCTCTCCTACTGAGAGCAAACCCAGTATGTGTGTGTGTTTGGTTTGTGTGCTCATGCACCGTGAAAAATGTCCCCATCTGCAATCCACACGTCTAATGTCAGGGCAAGTAAAGGTCACATTGGTTCTGTTGCCTTTATGTGTATGTGTGAATGTGTGGTTTTTTTCTTCCTTTGTCTCCATTTTGACGGAGGAGCTAGCGGAGCTGAAGCACTCGCTCATCATTACTACCTCTGTAAAAACACCTCATGCCGCGAGACCTTCAAAAGTAGAATTCAGCGAGTGTAAAAGCTGAACGATGACAGAGCAGAGTGATTCGGTGTCTATTTCTCTCTATTTTTCAGCACAGTGGAGCAAGAGACCGGGGGAAAAAGCTCTGGAAATGTCTATTTTCTCCGCTTTCAGCACAGCCTGAAAGCGTGCATCTGAGAATATGGAAACAAGGGAGGTCAGCAGTAAAAAGAAATGATAGAACAAGGACGCACAAAACAAAGGGAGGGGAAAAAAACGGGAAAACTGAGAGCGTGTTTGTGCACCTGCTGTGTGGAACGAGCTGAGGGAGAGATTAAAATATCCTTTTGCACTGAGTGAGAGGATTGCTCATGCCAGCACACATCTCTGCTCTGCTCCCTTGAACTCCGTTAGTCTCTTTCCTTTTGTCTTCTCCCGTTTTACTGTAGCTTTGTCTCTCTGTGTCCATGTCATCCCCCTGTGATTACTATGACACACAATATTCTGTGGCCCAGATGGACGAGCATCGCTCATCTCTCTTGTGTGTGTTTTTGTACGTCTGGTACCGCATGTGTGGGTGGAGGGGCTCGCGCGCTCTTTCATATCTTTGCGCATATGTCAGAGCAATCTTTGAGTGTATATGCCTCAGTGTGAGTATTAGTTCGTGATGGGTTGGGATCAGAATTAGGATCACACTGATGCATGTGTTTTTTAATTCTTCATTTCAAATGAGATAATCTGTTACTACAGCAGCCTGTATCACAGTCATTTTATGTGTTAATTAAGTGTTGAAAATGAGGAGTAAGTTAATATATATGCTTTAAGCTTATTGGGAAGTTTCTATGAAGAATTTCAAAGTTTAAGGTTAAAAGAAACATTTTGCCATACACCTAATTTATCAGCTCTATACTACATATTATGATACATTGCTACTCTACTGTAAATACTTATCGAGTAGTGGGGGCCTTTATTTACATCAACTGAGGAGAGACCCAGGCTTTTATTGGAGACTACTAGTGACAGGCATTTATTTCTAATTTTCTTTTTTTTATAATTAAATTTGATCATATTTCACTATGAATCTTTATCTGTTTCCACACTTCCTCCAGTGGTTTCAATTAAAAGCTTTCCAGGGAAAGCTAAAAATATCAACATGAAGTGTTGAGTTGTGAGCCTTACATCGAGCACAGGAGAGTAGTGTTAATAGAACCAGTGATATGTGGCATTATAACTATATTCTGTGTGATAAGGTCACATGTCTGTAATGACTGAATGAATCCTTTAACTCTTCCTTTGAATGCTGACTTGACTGGAAGAACTGAACAAATGAATGAACAAAATGAACAAATTACTTCAGTGTTCTTTGCTGGACACAAGGGAGTTCTAATACCAGGGTCGACACAATATTTTTGACTTTTAGGAGGATCACTGCTAATCAAAGAGGGTGATCGCAGTCATAAAGTCATTACTTGTCCAAGAGACATGGCAGACTACATGTTGGACCTTGACCAATCATACTGTAGCTTGCCATCTTTCACTCTTTTTTTTAATACATAGGTGATTGGTGAGGTGCTGGGGAGTGACTTTACTGTTCGAGCTGTAACCATCGAAAAACAATTATTCCTCTCTTTCTACGCAATGTTTACAGCTCTTAGGCGAGAGGAGGCCAAAAAAAACCATTTTGGTCTTTTTGCCAGGACTAGCTGATACAGCCCGGATTTTGCATTCGTTGTCTTTCACTATGACACACTACATAGGCTAAAATGAGCAATTATGTGGCCCAAAAAACAATTTTTGCTCCTGACTGCCCCCTCTTGGTGTTGAGCCAGTATTGGGCTGGCATTGTGTCAGCTGATCTTGGTTCAATCAGCTGACACATAGAAGCGAAAAATTATCAACAGGAAGAAGACGGGTTTTGTCTGGATTTACATGAGTGCTAGTTGGCTTCTCAGTTCTCAGATTTCTTGTTTGCCAATATTTTTCCTTTACTTGACTTGCATTCAAAATTTCATGGCCATACATCTGATTCACTATATTTGCAGCAGCTTAGAGATTTAGTTTAAAGGTTGCTTGGTTGCCGAATTCAAACATTTAATTCAAGCTAAAAAGTCACTTAGTTGTGCAGGCAGAGGAACCTTAACTGTCAAAACACTACAAACACGGGTGACTCTGTTGTCTGTTGGATGATTGATTCCCTTCATGCCAATTTTATGTATCGCTCAGTGACTGACCCAGTTCCAGTTTTACAGTTGAATGAGCCAAGATAGAAATTGCTGCTTTATTGAACAGACCAAAGCCCTCACACTGTCAACTGGGTTGTTTCTATTTTGCCATTTACAGCAACAGACCAGATACCATCCCCATGATGCTGCTTATGCTAAATTTATGTGGAACAGCACAGAAAACTGACTTCTAATTATTTGATACTTGGCGTGTGCTTATACGCTTATGTTCCTGGAGGCTGGCAGTCCTTTCAGTGTTTTTGTCTTTATGCAGATAAACCAGTCTCAAAATTATTGTGGTTTATTTATTGATGGAAATATTGAAGCAGCAGCTCTAATTACAAAGTCAATAAGTTGGAAATTCCTGGAGCTGTAAGGTGTGTGATCCTGAAATGAGGAAGTCTTTATCATTTATGATGCGGAGGGGATTGAAAAAGTGAAGAGGAAGATCACAGGGCTAGAAAATGGAACATGGAAAGTGAAGGTAGCAGCTCTTTATTTCACCTCTCTCTCTCTATTTCTCTCTCTCTCTCATCCTCTACCTCCTTTTCTTGCTCGTCCTCCCTCACTCTCTATCACTTTGCCAGTTCAAAGCGAATCCTAAGAACCCTGCCTCACCCGTGTCTGCCTGGGTTTGTTTGATCTTGCGCACACACACACACACACACACACACACACACACACACACACACACACACACACACACACACACACATAGACACAGTTAAACACATGCCGCAAACATCCACCAACTCAAAGGGACATCACTCACAGACGTGCAGTCCACACATTCACTCACAAAACACACACACATGAAGTTACAAAGACACATACGGTGCATTATTCAATAATAAACCACAAACAGAGATTGTTACAATATTCATAGCTGGATGTGTTGTTATGTAAGGCTCTCTATCTGCCCCCCCCCCCCCCCCTTTTGTGTGCATATGTCTGCTGTCTTGCTTTTGCCTTGTCTTATGTCTCCATGTTTCAGCCCATGTGTCCCAACAAATCCTCCACCTCATGCCATCATGTTGCACCAAAATGCAGCTAAATGGGTTTTGAGTCAGCGGGGAGTGTTTGCGGTGCATTAATGTGCCGAGCACGTGCACTCCAGCCCTGATTTTGTCCCAACCTTGGTTATAATGCACGTATGTGTTTGTGTGTCTGCGGAATCATTAAACAGGATGTTGGCTTCATAATTAATTTCCTGTCTTAACGTCAGGAAGATGGATGATGACGATTAGGTGTAACAGAGATAAATGCAACAAAAGCGGAGAGCTGATTTGGCTTTCTTTAGCAAAATTGCCTTAAGCAGATGGATCACTGTGGGGACTGGACTTTTTCGAATGATAAAAACGTAATTTTCTATATAAACACATCAATAAGCAGAAAAGATAGCACGTAAAACAAGCACCTGCTCTGTATTATGAAATCATGCAAATGCCCAAATTATACAAAAATATTTTTTTGTGATGTCGTGATCTGTCATTTGACAGTTGCTACAGAACTATTGCATAACATGTGACATATATGACCATATGAACGATTTGACACCATGTGCTGACACAGTACTTATTGCTCTGCACTGTGTGCGTCATCTTGCCTTAAACTAAGTCCCTTGACGTGTGTACACTGAATGTAAACCGTAGCATACTCTGTGAGTTTTAGTTTTGTTTGTTCTCATCATGTTTACCCAGAGAGTTTAAGCACATAACGCTTCTCTGTGCAAACAGTAGATACTTAAATGCAAATATGCACACAAACACTAATAAAACACAAATAAAACTCATGGCTGTACTGCTCACTGACAAACACAGCAAGAACATGCATACACAAACAATCATGCACAATGTATGTAAACAAAAAATGTCTCAACGGTAAATGCCTTTATTATGCACAAATACAAAACACTAACATTATTGCGTATTTCACCCAGTGAAAGCATAATGTTTTCGACCAAAGTTAACCCCAAAAATGTCAGGAAAAGCTACATGAAGATTCACTACAAGTATGTTGTTTAGGGCACTATACAAATATGAAATAAATACAGATGTTTAAAATTTTGTTTTAAAAAAATGTTTCCCAACATCATTACATCAACATATTATCTATCACCGTATAAAGTTATAAACACTTGCCTATTTACACATCCAGCGGACAAAGAGCAACATTAGTTTTCAAATGGAGTCATGTACTTTTAGCTTTGTTTCGGGCTCCACCAACTCTGGGAAATATTTGGTTCTTTAGCTGCTACATTCTCCTTTATGTTCACTGGCTCCTTGCTAACTTTGTCTGCTGCTTGTTGCTGCTCTGGTAGAGTATAGTGGGTTTACTCAAACTTTGTTTGATGAAAACAGAAACGACTTTGGTGAGAGCTTTGAGCCAAACACTAAATTTGTAGGTTGATAAAACAAAACAATGAGCTGAAAGATGCTAAAATGCTTGGCAGAGGTAAGGGGAAATCAGAGTGGGATCATAAATCTCTTTGGGTTCTTCACTACATGCAAACCCCTTTCACATTGTGTGCACTTTTTTCATCAATTGTAAATACAGAAATAATGACTAGTGCAGCTTTAAGATATTTTAATTTTTTGCTGAGCCTGATAATGAAGAGCCAAATGACACTAATGCAAAGTTCACAGAAGGTAGTGATGTGAAACATTTTCATGGTCAAGACACAATTTTGAAAGTTTGGTAATTGTCAGTTATATTAGTGACATACACACGACTTAATGCATTTTAACTTCTGTTGTACGATAGGAAGAGTTCCCCTTTGGAGCTACAAATAGTGTACATTTGGAAAATTAACATTAAAGAGGGTGTAGTTGATTTGATGCACCTTAACTTTTAATGCTTTTTATGTATTAGCAGCTAATCAGAGCTTTCATCACAAATTCTGTGTAATGTAATTATATTGGGTATTTAAAAAAGACAAGTTTCCATCAACACAAACACACGGCAAATGGGGTGCACAGGTACGATGTCTCACAGCATGCAGTAAGGGGACTAGCCTCCTTAGAAGGCAAAGACAGCCAAGGAAACTACACACACTCAACTACACAAATTTAAAAATGAGCTGAATGAATGACCTGAGTCAAGCACACCTTGACTTGACACATGCCTTTTATTAAATTATGCTGAATGTGAAAAATGACACTCATTTCATACTATCTTGTGTCCTAACTTAATAAAAGTGGTCTTAGTTGTTTTCTTCCTGCAGCCACCAGGAGCCTGCATATCTGATTATGACAAACACTTTTATGAACAGAAAACAAGATGCTCAAATTGATGAAATACTGCTTGAATGCTAATCAAATACTTTGTAACAGATAATGACAAGAATATCAACACAAAAACACAGGTGCTGCCCTCCTGTCCTAACAGAGGACACACTCCCTCCTCTTCCACCTCCCCTACTTCCTCTCCTCTCTCTCCTCTTGTTTGTCCTGTTATACATGCAGCCATGCAGAGCAGTCTGCTGTGTAGTCAAAACTGCAGAGACCCACATATTCGCTTTCCTTTTTTATTTCTCACCATCCAGGTGATTATGTGTTATGTTGTGATTGTGTTTATGCATATGGCTGTGATATTATCCAATCATAGCTTAGCAACTGTGATACACACAGCAGGCCTGTCAAACCTTGGATCTCTCCACATACCTGTGTGTTGTGCGTGGGGCTGTAGTAAGAGGGACAGGTTGGTATGCAAAGAATTTGGAGAGTGTGGTCTTTTTTCCAAAACTAAAAAACAGAAGACAAAAGTGTAATGAATGGATTAGACAGTGTGTTCTATTTTAATGTAAGCTGCAAACGTGCATGTCCGGCTAACTTCCTTATGAACTACAGTAGGAACCTGTTGTTACTTCCAAGGCAAAGAAGCGCATCTTAAGCAAACTACAATTTGTAGGGCTACATGTTATATTAAGAGGAGGATAAAAAATTTCACAATGGCACAGTTTTTCCCCACTGTAGCTAGTCCGTGATGATACTATATCAGAGTGTAGGCAAACGCTAGCAGCTCTGTCTTGCTCTTTATGGGTTTTGTGGAAGTTTACACTTCAGCAACACTGGCCAAACCTGTAATCACAGATTATGTATGTTACATTAGCCAAACAAATAGGTTAGTTCTCATTCTTCTTTTTTGTGAAACATACTGTTTGAAAATACGCACAATAAAGCATACAATACAATACAAGAACAATGCTGTGCCTGTAGGTCCTGTACAGATAATCAACTGGTGAGGATGCTGACAATTTGTCATGTGTATTGGGGAAATTACTTGAAAACTCTAATCAGTTACGCTTTACACATTAATCACTGAAAAAGTAATTACATTATTTTACTAAATACTGAAAAGCAGAAGTAATGCGTTACATTTCTTGTTACTTTACTTTTGTTACTCAGCCGTCAGCTCCATCAACAGTGAACAAGATTTAAGGTTTAAACTATTTCAAATCCTACACATCGGCACATCAGATCTTTTGTGTTTAATGTTGAAACAGAAAACGAGCCACTGCAGTTTAACACGCAGTCAGCCTTATAAGTTGGAGGGATATACCAACTGTCCGGCAGCTAGCTTAGCCTTGGTGACTGCAAACAGCTCTCTCCACGTCCTGACATCAGAAGCGTGGTTACACACCAACTTTCAAACTTTAAAAAAAGAGGTGACTCTTGAACGTTAGTGTACCTGTGGCTAACATTTGCCACATCTGCCAGCCATAGCAAACTACATTTAAATAAAATAACTCTGGAATTATCTTTCAGCGCTCCTCTCTTGGTAGAGGCTACCACCTATCCCGCACCTCAACCATATCCCGAACCAGTCTGCCCACTGAACCCAGAGAGACCAAGGACATGAACACTCTATAAAACTCCCCGTAAGCCAGTGAACCAGCCAACCCCCAAATGCCAAAGTAACAGAGTGTTACTGAGATTAGTTACTGTAATGTAATTACTGAATTTCTAATTCTAATCCCTTGCATTGCTTGCTACTTAAAAAAGTGATCACATTAACTTTAATAAAAAGTAAGCCACAGATTGCTCTTCAACCAACTCATGGAGCTAACTAGAGCTTAGCGAGCTAGCAAGTTGATAAAATGTGACAGTTTTCATTTCAGACGGCAAAATTGCCATTCGCTGGCTAGAATGGAGAGAGGTAAATCTGCCTCTTTTATCACTGTAAACTGCATATGTGCCACGAGAGAATGGAAAGCTTGACAGCCAAAGTACCTAAGGGAAGCTTGGTGAATGGCCAGTCATGTGAAGATTTGATAATATCTGACATTTGGTGATTGGTCTGATATTCATTATATAAAGCTGTGATTTTAAGAGAAAATTCTAAAGGTCTAGAGTAAGTAAAAACCCACATCAATGCCTCTTTCATCTTTGTGTCCGCCTAAGTTTTGTCGGTTTCATTTTGTAAGCATTCATACGCAAATCTGACTCTGTCTCTGCTTGTGATGCCCACATCTCACCCTCTCAGTAATTGCAGGTCCATCTGTGCCTTTCAGAGTCCTGTCGTGGTCTTAAACGTGTGAGTGCAGCAGGGACATGCTGAGATTGGCAGGGCTGCAGCCAGTCAGCATCCTCTGAGGAGATTCCTAGTCCGGCGGCCAGTCAATAATTTGGGCAAGCCCTGTCTGCACGACCTAGGTCATATGCTGCTTCATGTGTCCGACAGAATGAGACTGGGGAAAGAGGGATGAGGCAAAGACGGGAGGTCATAATTGAGTCATTAGTCCTTTACTGAGCATGATGAACATGAGGCAAGGAGCAAGACATAAATAATAAATCAGAGAGAGAGAAACATGATGGGAATATGTCCACGATGAGGCAGTGCTGAGAAAAAGAAATAGAAACAAATGTATTCATGGTTACCAGAGCAACCAAAAACAGACGTATTGCTTTTTTCTGTTTTTTGTTTTTAAATTTGCAAAACCAGATATGTCCACACATAAAGGGGTCTGATGTCTCTTGGCTATGTTGTCTCATGTGTACATCACACAGGCAGTGTGTGTGTGTACAGGGTTTTGCAATTGTCATGGAAAATGACGTGACCAAAAAAAGGCAGAGACGAGTCTGGGATGTTAGCCAGCAGGGTTCGGACATGAGTCCCTGGATAGATGTGGCATGATATAAATGGACAGAGATGGAGAAATGTTGAGGGGCTTGATGAGAGGAGGGAGGAGACAAAAGAAAACAAGGAATGAAAATCTTTACTTCCTCTAACTCCACTGACAGCCAGGGCTGGGTAAATAGAAGGAATGAGAAGGACTAGACATGGGGGAAGGTGGAGGAGGAGAAGAAAGAAGGAGGGTTCATGATCCATCTTCTTGCACCTGACACCAGATCGATACTTGCTGAACCACGGCAAAGCACCCACATCTCTGCATCTCTGTCTCTCTTTCCTGCTTGCTCTCTATCTTGATCTCTGAGACTCATTCCCCCCTGTCTTTGCCTTTTCCCTTGCGTCTTTGACCTCCCTTACATTGTTCCTTCCAACAGACTGACAGGCAATATTATACTTGCCATCAATGGAAAACCTTCTGAAATAGCACAGGATACAACTGGTAACCATACTTCTGCAGACTTACCTTTCGGCTTCAATTACACTAGTGGGGGACATCAATATATATATATATAATTAATATTTTGGTATTATTTTTGTTAAAGAGTAAAACAACCCAATGTATCAGTCCAAATCCTAAATGTCAGAGCACTTCCATGACCTACTTTTCCCCCATCTCTCATTTATGTTCTTTTTCAGCTCAAAGGGATGAAAAGGTTGGGCAATTCTGGTCTCTGCTAATAGCTGCTGAAAGTGCTGAACAAGACCATGAACAAATATTTTCTGACATATTCCTGTAAAGAAAAATTACATATCCCCTCACTTCCTATTTTCTACCCATATTTAATACCATAATTAAAGACTTTCTGTAGCCTGTGCCCCAATTCTTCTTGCTAGTCATGGCTGCTAGCTTCATGTACAGTTAAGTGAGTGGCTATGAGCAAATAATAGCTTATTATAATTGGAAATAAAATGAGAAATACCTGAAAAATATTACAGTTATCTGTGTTTATTATATATATATAATATATATTTGTTTTCCACAATAGTTTTTGCGTTGTTACCAAATTCACCAACAAGCTTAACAAAGCAGCCAGTGTTACTGTTAGTGTGAAACTACTAGCCACAGTTATCGCTAACCTTAACCTGATACGATGACATATGTTATCAGGACGGTGATGGTAGCTAACCAGTTCTGGCTAGCTAACAAGCCACATTACCAAACACAAAATCTACAGTTCCTTTTAAACAGAGAATCGATATATTGCCGTCAAGAAGACCCTTCATTATGCCAGCTTCGCTTGTTTACCCTGAAACAAACAAAGACGGCATAGTGCTGCCCCGGTGTGTGATATTAGATAGCATGCTGGTGTTCCAGGACCAGGGGTGTGACGTGTAACACAACAGCACCGACGTCTGCCCCGCAATGCTGGCTCTCCCTTTTACACAGATGTCGGCTCTGTGACTACCTTCACTACCGGCTTCTTGCCAGAATAACAATTTGAGTTAATACCATTTGTACAGAACGGCGAGGCTGAATAAAGGTGCGAGATTCCCACCTTGAACAGGAGCTTATATGCCAATTGTTGAATATTTCCTATTTGAAAAGCTCTGAAAAGTCTCATGGCTGTGTCCAAAACCCTCTAGTCTTTTGTAGTATTGTCAGAATGTCTATAATAATGTCATCAGGTAGTGTAGTGTAGGCAACAACTAATGGTCACTTACCAAATTTTATCTACCATCAAAAATTGCGCAGACAGGGGAAAAACAGTTCAATTTGGATGGCCAGATGGGAGGAGTGAGTTTTTTGATTTTGTCTTCTGACACAGTAGTCCTCTGCATAATTACCTCTTAAGTTTAAAGTGAATAAGTTAATGACTTCAGACACAGCACTTATATTCGTAAACATGGAAATGCAACCAGCTGTTCACTCTCACTGTTAGCCAAAAGATAAGGATCTCTAATATGGCTGTAAGGGGGTGTTTTACATCTTATCTATTCTATTACCAGCTGTAGATGACACACATTTGATACCTGGGTCAAATTGGTTTGTGAGATTGTCTGCTCTGTAATCCATCACAGCATATGTTTGCATGTCCTGAACGAGTGATAGATATATAGAGAGGAAAGAGGAGGGCAAATGAGACAGAGCACAGATTAGAGTGTGCAGAAGGAAGTAGGCTGTGATGTCATTTCATAAGGCAGCAGATGCACCATCAAATTCAATTAACAGCTTAACCCCCACCGAACGACACGGGCTTAGCCTGACCCAAATGACATCAGGGAATGTGGAAGTTTTTTTCTTCTTTTTCAAGGAAATCCCTGTAATGTTTTCACTCATCTCAGACTGACACAGTCTTCTGCTCCCTGCCTCTGAAAATCCTACAGACCACTGGCGTAATGGACTGGCAAGAATTGATTATGAAACCCCACAGTAACAGATCATTTGATTACTAGTGGCAAAACCTCCCAGAAAACAGAATTATTTGAAACACATGGGAGGCAACCCAAGGACCTGCTAACCTAATGAAAGATAATCACTTAATAATCAGTATCTTAGAAATTGTATTGAAGCTGCGAATCTCATTTTAATTTCATCAACTAAACTGAGATCAATCTGGTGTCTCCATTGTCAGACGCTGACCATTCACCTTACTTTTTCAATCTTCTATCTCCTATAGAATTAGAATGTTAATGGATTATGGATTTGTGAGTTTACATTGTTATCTGTTTATTGGTAACTGTATCTATAATTGAAAGTGAAAAAATTAAAATAAAAAAAGTAAAAATTAAATCAAACTTTGCTACACATATTCACGGAAACTAGAGGAATATTTCAAACATAAAGAAAGAGTTCAACGTCAGGTGACTGACTGGAATCTTTTATTTGAGAGCCTTGAATCATTCCAGCGCCTATTCTAAAGTAATTGGGGACAACTGTTTCTCTGGAAAACACAACAATATCAAACTGATGTATGAATCCGTTGCTTCAATGAAAATAAATATAAGATGTTAATTGTGGACTTTATGCGTGTATCCACAATCTGTGTATCTACAAAGGCGGCGTGATACACTTAATTAAGTTAATAGATTTCAAGCAGAAAATCAGAGGTGCTTTTTCTTCCCATAAGCAACGCAAATGAAGAAGGACTGAGGTATAATAGCAGAGGCAGCTGATTGTAGTTCTCTGTCTAGGGAAGAGATGTCAGCAGTCTGATCCTTCCCTTGGAGAAATCCTACCACCAGGAAAGCATGTCCTCACACTGTTTTATTCTTTTTCTCTTTTCTTTTATCCCTGTGTCTTCCCCTCAGAGAGTGGGAATGAGAGAGAAATCCATTCTTGATTCCAACTGAAGATGTGGGGGAAAATGTTTTTTTTATAGATTCAAAGAATATATATAATCATTTTTGAAATTTTCTACCCCCATTGTCAAACTACAGTGCGCTGTGGGAACATAAAACGTATAAAGGACAGCAAGCTCCACTTGCCAATTTAGGACTGGAGAGACGCTTGGAATGGAGAAGAATAATGATTGTTAATTTTTGTTCTGCCTGTTAACACTGACAATTTATAGTAAATTATGTCAGTTAAGAATTTGAAACACAGTTTTAATGATACATTTTCCAAAAAAGATTCCAAAAATTGAATTAAACTGAAGGAAAGGAGTGTAGGACTTCAGAGGCAGTAACCTGGAGGTTGAAGGGAAGTGGGGGATGGAGTCCGAGGAGGAAAAAGAGAGCTAACAGCCCTGCTGGAAAGAAAGGGAGATGTGTTCAGTGACAGGATAGGGTCAAGGATCGGTGCAGCAATGTAACCAGGACCCCCGCATGATTTGTCTGAGGAATGCTGAAGAAAGGGCTATGTGTCTGTCTCTGGGGAGAAGAAGAAAAGGAATGGACAGAGGGTTAAAGACGGCGTGGATGTGTCAGCTGTCCATATCTGTTAGCATCAAAATGCACTGAAGTGGATAATGAACATCCAGTCCAGAGTTAAACTTGAAAAATCAAATACACACCAAATAAAAACATTCACACATTATCTAAGTAAAAATGATACTAGCTTCGTGGAGCTCCATTTCATAAGTTTGCGTACAATTTGAGAAGATTTTTTTGTTTCATGAATGAGCAGAGACTCATGCAAAGAGATCATTGATGAAAAAGACATTGTGAAACAATGAAACCAATAATCAAAGCAGCCAATTGGGCACACTCAGGACCCCACTCTGGAAACTGTAGATTTAAAGAAAACTAGCAATACACGCACACACACACACACACACACACACACACACACACACACACACACACACACACACACACACACACACACACACACACACACACACACACACACACACATATATATATATTACAATAGATACGTCACTGGATTCAAATGAAAAGCTGCTAACAATTTACTTGTTAACACACGTACATATTCATTTAAAAAATCCAGTTACAACAAATCTGAACTACCTTGTCATTCATTTGAAGTTATTTGAATGCAACCCACGTAGCCTAATACAAAATGACATTGAAAAACTGATGTTTTTCCATTCGTTTGTGGTGCCTCTGCCTCTTCACTTGAGTGGCAAGGTAATGTTTCTGTAAGGCAGTTGCACTTTAAAAAGTGAAGACACAGTGTTACTTTTACCCACAATTTGTCCAAATCTGGTGCTAAAACAAAAAAGTCATGATTATTTGTTCAGCGCGGCTCACTACATTTCTCCATTTACGTTAGCAAAGAAGACAACAATAGCCTTTATGGACGTGCATTTTAGGAGCGCCCCTCACTTGAGTACAAGAAGTGGCATGTTGCCCTTATGCACTGAAGTTTGAATTTGAACTCATCATTACAGATCAAATATTTATTGTTTTCTCATGTTCAAATGGTCGTTTGAATTTCAAATAAAAAGTTATGTCCCTAAAACATGTATATCTGCTTATATCAAGAAATTCTTAGGTAATTGATAGGAGTCAAGTTATTGTTTTCATGTCAAGTGTGTCATCTCATTCACTGTTCTCTAGCTCACATTTCACTTAAACACGAGTCATGAAAAACACAAACACAAGCTGACAAGCACACACAGCACACACACTCTCACAAGTATGTATGCTTATGCCTCCTGCCTGTATTATGCTTCTATTTAGTGAATAATGTATGAGTTGTCTGCTAGTGTGTTTCTCTGACAGATGCTCTGTTCTGTCACTCATCCAATGCCCCCCCCCCCGAACACACACACACACACACACACACACACACACACACACACACATACACCACTCCCCAACCCACATACATCCTGGATATGTTCAGAGGTCACACAAGGGCACAGTGGAGACAGTATAGTTGCTTCTGCACAAAAGAGACGCTGTCCCATTTACTCCAACCATTATCACAGCTACTTTACAGCACAATGACTCACATTCATGCTTCATAATAGTCAGTTGAGGGCAGGAGTGAAGGCTTTATTAAGTGGATACTGTTCACGCAAAGCAGAGGAGAGGAAGAGAGAGAGATGCCATCACGTTACCAAGCTTCCTTTTAAGCCGGCATTGGTGAAACTTATCAGAGCTCTGGAAATCAAGATGAGAGGCTGGAATGAGAGGCTTTTGGAAATAAGAAATCTGCTGGCGGTGAGCACAGCTGTGTAATTTCCTCTCCTGACTCTCAGAGGCTCTGCCTATCACTGCCATTGATCTAGTGTGTGTGTGGGATCTCGCTCTCTGTCTCTGGTCTGTCTGGGAAGGGAAAGCGAAGAAGGAGAGTGGGGGTGGGAGGGGAAGGGGAAGAAGAGAGAGCAGGAGGAGGAGGAGGAGGAAGGAGGAGGCGGTGGCGTGGAAGACAAGATAAAAGGGACTGGGGGAGAAGTGAAGATAAACACCAGACTTGAAAAGAGGGGATGCAGCAGAAATGGAGGAGACAGGGGGAACCCTGAACGCAAGGCGAAGAGAGGTGAGCGATTCCTCTGCTATGTTCTGGATGATTCCTATTTCAGACCTGAGCCGTGGTCCTCTCCCTCCAACCTCAGTGACTTACCCTGTGGCAAGTACATAATGAATGTTACCCTGCTCTCCGTGGACCACAATACGTTGCAGGGCAATTTATTCCCGGTGAGCACAAGGGCAAAAGAGTCACACGGCCAACACGTGGTAAAGCCCATCCAGTGTGCTCTCACCCACCACGTACTGTAGCGTGAGAACATTAGCTAAAGCAAATGTAGCCGACAAAAATAAAGGGCTAATTCAGACACACACTCGCTATTGCCCTTTCATTCTCCTGCCAATCCCTCATCATAACAGATTAACTGTATTAGCAACGCCAGCAAAGGAAATGATGGCGATTTGCACAGCTAGGATCGATTTCCAGGTAGGTAATTAGAGCAAAAGCATTTTATATTAATGCTTTGGAACAGACAAGCTGGGATAAAAATACTTCCTTAGTGATCATCAGTTAAACATGCTCGCTTCAGCACAGTGCAGTCAGTTGTGTTCATGCCTTCCCATGAACACAATTTCCCATTACCTATCCACATATTGATTTGCAGGTTTTAAGATAATTAATAAAAACTACCAAATACAATATACCAGTGTAACATCATCAGGCCCCACGTTGCTGGAGATTTTGTAACTGCCAAATGCAGCAATATTTCAAAACTAGCTTTTCTAAATAGAGATTGTTTCTTTCCCAAAGAAGTAAAAATGTACTCAGTTTTCCAGGTTTAAACTTCAACCTGTTAGCCACTTTTCCATGTCATGTCAGAACTGTTTTACTGAAAACAGCTGCCTGCTGCTGGAAACAAGGGCGATGAGAGCGGTGAGACTGAACCAAAACAGCGAGCTTAAAGACGCTACAACGCTCTGTAGAGCTGAAGGGAACTGCAGAGTTAGGCGATAACTCTCTGTGGGTTGGTTACTATAAGTCACACCTTTCACATTACACATTTTCATTTGATCTATTGTTTATATAAAAATATTGAGTAGTGCAGCTTTAAAGTGTAAATCAACAGTAAATTACATGTAGTATAAAACTGCTGCTGCTTTACTTTCTAAGGTTTGAAAGTTTTAAGCGTGTTGCGCTTCTGGCCTCGCTCCAGTCTCTGATGTCAAAGCTGGTGTTTTGCCTTTGACAGCTGATGGAACCCCCCCCCTCACCGCTGTGACATCACTTACATTTAGACTGATGTTTACGTACCCTTTTTGTCTTTGTAATTGGTTTCTGGTTAAATAAAGGTTAATCAAGCACAGCATAATCATGTCGCATATGATTTTCAGCCAGCCCAAAGAAGTTGTATAGATGCCAGGCCAATGTCGGCATGGTAATCAATCAGATGGGTGTGAAAAATCATTGCGATGTGTTATTATTAGAACAAAATAGCCAATTTTTCACTCCATTATGCAGACACTCAGACTCTTGTATGCGCACACGCAGAGGGCTCTCCTTCAAAACTGCTTCTGTGCCTCCATGTGCATGGTGTTGTTTGCATAGCAGAAATGAGATCATTCATGAAGCCCCCGGGGTCACATTTCCTCAAGAGGAGGGTGAGAGGAAAACGTGGATGGGAAGAACTGCAGCGTTCTCAGACTCTGAGGGAGAGTTTTTTATCTGGCTGATTAGGGTGGAAGGACGGCGAGTGCGTGTTCGGAGAGTAAAGCATGAAAATAGATAAGACGGGGGAGGGGCGTGGCATGCAAGAGGAGCTGAGAGAGGGGAGGGAGGACGATGCCCTGTTGCATTTTCACCAGGTCTGTGTTTGAGTAGCCATGGGAATAGATGCATGGTGTAGACCATGCAAGGACAACTTGTCACCTAATCACTCTGTCTCGACCTTTCACACTCTTTCTCCTTCCCTCTACCCTTCCTGTCTCTTTATTCCCTCTTTTCCCTCTTTCCGTTAATTCCTTATACCCTCCATGTCCTTCCCCTCTGCAGCTAATGTAAACCTGCTACAAAACTGCCGAACCCGATATTCTCTGCAACTAAATACGACTTAGATTCACAAACATCTTTACTGAGGTGTGTTTTTCAGGTCATACATCGTATTGTAATTAAACTCCAGGGCACCTTGATTATGAATGCTGCTCTTCAGCTAATGAGAAGCTCAGAACAAGTGGAAACTTTTGTGTTGGGATGTGTTTCTCCTCTCAAGCAACCTACTCACTTGGTCTGCAGGTCAGGCTTGAATGCCCTTAATTAATAAGTCTAATCATTTGGCCATCCAAGGAAATCCTCCTGAAAAAGCAAGAAGTATTCTTTCTAAGTCATTGTCTGGCCTTGGACACTGGGGTAAAAACACTGTGGATGTAGCACGATTGCCCCCTGGTGGTCACATCCTGCAGCTTGCAGGCAGAGGAGATGGTTTTGATGCGTAGAATCCAGTTTTATTCTTGTTTTGTTAAGACTTCTCTTAATTTATTTTGTAGGTTTTCTCCGTTGCTTCTTTAAATACCTCCTCTTGAACTGGGTGTCTCTAAATTGCACCTCCTGTCCACGCAAATGTGACAGATGAAGTGCAACACAAATTCTGACATCGCAGGGCTTGACACAGTTCTCCAGCTCTGTCAGACCTTCATCCACCTATCAGAAGTCCTCCCACATCTACAGGGCTTCATTTCCATATTCATTCGGCAATTGAATCAGCTGCACTACACTACCCCGGGGTTACAGAGCCACACTATCAGTGGAACTTTCTGATTAAAGTCCTCCTCTGTCTACTGCTTTGAAGTCAGTAATGCTATTCAGCAGACCTGGATGATACTGAATGAGAATTATAATGAAGGTGAGATTTGAGATTGGTTGGGGGATTGAAAAGGAATGTCACTAAATGACTGTGGTCCAGGACATTTAGAGTTTTCTGTACAGTGTGTTTGCACATACTAAAGATGAGGATGAAAAAGAGAAGGGATACAATTTCCTTGTTGAATAAACCCAAACAACCTACCTTGAGAGGAGAAGGGACCTTCAAATTGATGAAATTAAACACAAGTCAGTTGGACACAAAAATGAAATAAAACCCAAAATCAGTAAAAGAGAAAATGCAACATGGATGCAAACAGAGGTGACTGGAGGATTTATGGGATGTATGTGTACGCCAACAATAAGTCATAAAAAGGAGTTACAGGAAATTAAGATTGATATTTCCTTACCCAGATTTGTAGATCAAACAAAACTGGTTCGTCCAGAAAGACCTCATGCATGCAGAATTATTCCAACTGAGCTAAAATCCTCAAAAGTCACCACTTGTTTGTGTTATTATTGAACTTAAAATACACTGAAGTATAGAAAAAGGTTATCGAAAAGTTATTCAAGATAAAAATATTTATATATCGTTCATTTGTCACTTGTCTATCCCGGAAGAACTGAGATGAGGAAATATCTTGTCATACCTGATAAGAAATGGATCTTCCCCATTTAAGAGGAATGACGTCTGAATGTGGAGACTTACATTATGGCATGTTATTAGATGCAGGATGAATTTGCACAGAAACCAAATATATTTATTGTATTTGAAATGTATTTTGCATAGCTCACATTTAAGTAATGAGAAGGAACTAAGTACATTTGCTCAGTTACTGTACAGTACAGATATTACACATTTATTCTACTTTATACTTCTGTTACCCTGCTTTTCAGTGGGAATTGTGGCACCATTTACTCAGCCTTGACTATTTGACAGCTATAGTCACTGGTTACTTTGCAGATGCGGACATTACTTACAAAACTCGGTCACCTCATGAAATGAGGTGCTCTATCATCTATTCAGCTACCGGGGAGCATGGGGGCAGTTAAAGTGAGCTCCACCTCAGCCTCTTGCAACCTCAGAGCTGCTGCTACCGAGTTAAAGCAATCAGCGATGGCAACACCTGCATAAAACAACGAAGCGCTGAGAAAGGGGGCAGTTCTGCAGAGGGAGCGTATGCTCCCGAGTACGGGATCTAGGCACTTCTTCCGCCGCCACTTCAGCGTTGCCCCCCCCCCAGCAAACGGCTCCTCAATCCCGCCGCGCCTCGCTCCGACAGGCAGGTGGCAGCAGATACCAACCTCTGAGGAACATCTGCGCCTCAGCCCGGGACCGAATCGCCCCGCCGGTTATGCTAGTGATTACAGAGTCATTAAACCTCCAGCCTCCTCCTCGGCTGCGGGGGCAGCCCGCTATCTGTAGATCAGTAATATTCTGCGCGTGTGCGCAGGTTTGCGCGTGGGATGTGCCTATGGTGAGAACGAGGGGCAGGAGAGAGACGCGGACGGGAGGCTGACTGCAAGTAATGGCCATAATTAGGGGGGGTGAATGTTGACACGCTCAAACACACACACACACACACACACGCACATACACACACACACACACACACACACACACACACACACACACACACACACACACAAGACGTGCCCGCATGCAATGGCCTGTAGGTAATTTGGCGGCACTAAATGAGATTATCGGGAGCGAGGTGATTAACGAGCATCCCTCAGTGCGGAGGCTTCACGATCGCCAGCCACCGCTCTGCTGCGATACACCCGAGCCGGAGCCCTCCGCGGGCGCCCACGACGCCCAGCACCTCACCGGGACGCGCGGAGCCGTCGGGTGAACTCTGACACCCCACCCGTCGCTGGGGCTGCCGGGGGGGGAAACGTCCACCTGCACTGACTGAATACACGCGCACGCAGCGGTATGCGTGGATTTA